>NW_028244379.1:0-16366 GCF_964263255.1 Lissotriton vulgaris
ATAGCATTCATGACAGTTGAATAAATCAGCTTGTGTCCTATACACTTTTCACTGCTATCCATATACAAGATATATTTTTCAAAAACAAGAGGGACCCAATCAGTATTATACTGATTGGGTCCCCCTTGTTTTTGAAAAATATATTTGAGCGCAAACGCTGGTTTGCAAGGGCTCTCTATTGTCCAAACCCCTAGTGGTTTTGGGTCCCCTAGTACCCCACCCTTCCTTAAACCTTGTCATCCCTCACCCTGTAACTCCCTAATCTCTCCATTCCTTTCACTCTATTGCACTATGTCAGGTCATGCACCCCTCTATACAGATGAATACCTAAAACAACTTTGCTCCGGTCCATCCCTTCTGTCAGACAACTCAGACATCCCTAGTCAAGAAAATACCACAATCCCGGAGCAATTAGAGAAACTCCGTAAAAAACAAGTTCGTTTGCAACTGATGATATTGATGCTAACGGACTACCTAAAGGCCGAGGTAATTCCTGTAGGATTACAAGTCCGCAACGTACCAGGGATTTTCACAGACAACCCGAAGTATATAACTAGTTTTAGCTACATAGGAACCACCTGTTCACGTCATTGGCTTGCACTGGGAATTGATACCGCCGTTGAGACATTGAAATCACTTGAAACTGAGATCGCGGACATTCTAAAACAGATCCAAGACTCAGGCACCACTGAGGATAGTAAGAAACTCCTAGAACAGGTTGATAAAACCATTGCAGAGTACCAGAGAATAGAACAAAATAAAAAATCTAACAAAATCAATAAAGATATAAAATCGTACAATATAGAAGTGACATACCCTTACCTACAAAAGGACTTCTATACAAACCGGACGTACTCTAATCCTCAACAGTACAGGCCCTGGGGTAGATACAATAGACGGAGAAATTTGGTAAGTTTCTCAGAAACCTCAGCCAATTCTTCCGATAATTCGGACGCAGGAGAAGTCAGCAGTACATCCCGACGGGGCGGGTCACATCAGACCGGTGGCACAAATCCTTTTTTACAGAGAGGCCAACAAGGCACACCTCAAAGAGGAAAAGTAAAGAAACCCCAGAGATGGGTCAACCCACCGGGGGAACGTCGGACGAGGAACAATTTCTATCAGTGGTAGATTCTCCGTCCGCAAATACAGAAACAATCCCAATTTTCAACATCTCCAATTATTCCTTAGGAGAGGATGAGCTTTCCCTTCTCAAAAAAGGACTTACTTTTGTGCCTACTACCCCTCCCAACTATTTGGAACTGCAAACCGAATTAATGAGGTTCTTTAGACGGATTCGGTTAAAGGCATTCTTTCAACTACATCCTAGTCAGGAGAGTAATGCCTTAACAGCCTTCCGGCCACCGTCGACCTTTTCTCCCACCTCAGGGATGATTCCACCTGAGATAATCACCTTCGAGAAATTGGTATTGAAAGATTTTTCTATACTACAAAATACCCATGCCTTCATTCCATATAATATCACGTTAAAAGAAAAACAGGCCATTACCACACTCAAAACGAATAACTCTTTGATCATCAAGAGTGCAGATAAGGGGGAGGAGCCAAGATGGCGACCGGAGCGGACGCGTAGGCTCCCGGCTCCGCCGGTCCTTTAGCCCCGCAGTACTATCCTGCTCTATATCCTGCTCAGTTCAACGCCTGTTCGGCTGGAGACAGCGCGCTGACATCGCCCATGTTCCTCCGGAGTCTCAGCTCGTCCGGAAGGCGGAGATAGCCTGGTACCCGTCCCGACGCCCTGTCCCCAGCGTACATCGCCACCGGATGCCGGACCTCGACGGAGCAAAGACGACCGGCCTGCCCGCAAGATGCCCACAGCCCGTGAGGAGCTGCCCCTTTCCTGATCGCGGACCGCGGCGCACTGGTTGCTGTTGAGTGTTAAATACCGCGACCACCTCGCGCTCGGTGAGTGGACCGCACTATATGGCCGGCTCCTCTGCTACGAGCTGGGTGAGGGCTGCTTAGACTACGCTACGGGACTTGCTCGGACACTGTGGTTCGCCCGCCCGCCCTGCCGCCCTGTTCTGGCCAAGGGGGTCCCCTCACTGGCGACTTGGGACTACAGCTGGCTGTAATGGGAGACGAGGCAACTGGGGATGTTTGTCTGACCCCCCCAAGATTACGAGATCGGCTTGTGGGCGATATGGCTGTACCCGCCGACTCTCGGAGTGAAGAAGATCGCCCACCCTCGCTCCGTGCCTGCGGCAGCATGGCTGGGCCGGGGACTGACTGGACTACACCCGCTTGTGTCCCGGGCACAGGGGGACCGCAGCCTATCCTGCTCTATGTTGATATCCTGTCTGCCCTCAGCGACTTCAGATCGGTGCTGTTTCACGACTCCCACAGGCTGTGTGAGAAACTCGATGGCATAGCCCTCGACTCGGAGCTGACTCGGAGAGACTATTCCCAGCTACAATTGTACACTTCCCTGTTGGTGCCTGGGGTTGCAACAGTGTTATCACAACAAAATATACCTGGGGGTCACAAAGGGGAGTCAAAACAGAGTGGATCACAACACCAATACTACACAAAAGACACCAGTGAGAAAGTCATCTATATTAGTGAAATGCAGGCCAAGTAGAGGCTCAAGAGCATATGGAGAAATAGTTCCCATCAGAAGCCACACTGTACCGCCCTCTTTCTCATCATTTGGGTTCTCCTTACCCAGGAGACAGAACGGCCGGTCAGATGTTACCGTAACCGATATATGTGAGATAAGGGGTGGTGTATAGAGTACAAAAATTAACGTGGCT
Organism: Lissotriton vulgaris; assembly: GCF_964263255.1. Classification (NCBI taxonomy): domain Eukaryota; kingdom Metazoa; phylum Chordata; class Amphibia; order Caudata; family Salamandridae; genus Lissotriton; species Lissotriton vulgaris. The sequence continues at coordinate 2,775 of NW_028244379.1, forward strand.
ACTGAAAAAAGCAGTGTTGCAGTGATGAGAGTGTTAAGTGAGGGGAAATACAATAAAATTAGATGATCAGGTAGACAAACAACATTTATTAGTGTCTCCCAATCCCTAAGGTTTAAAAAGCAAATGTGAGTGTGGGTTTTAAATAATCACCATACTCAATCGTGGTCAACATGTTTCTGCATTATATTGAACATAGTTTCGAAATGCATTCTTCAGGACCGAAAATATAAAAACACAGCTACTTAAATTGAAGAATTAAGAACAAAGACACCTGGACTTCAGGTACATACTCAACCGTATACTGTTGTATCGCACGGCATTAGATCCACACAGAAAGACAAACAAATAGAAAAAGAACATGAATATGTCATATTCCCATGAGTTATATACTGTGATGAATGCACATTCACATGTATAGGGACAAACATTGTCAATTAACAAACTCACCCAAATTTGATGGTTGAGAGGCTTCACCCCACCTGGCTACAGCGCAGGTATGAGGAGCACCGCTCTAAAAATAATTCATAAATAGTATCTTTAGAGCAGAAAATCAAAAAAGAAAGTGAGTTCATAAGGTGGCAGATTACTCAGTATCTCTACAGAGTCCACGTTAGTGAAAATGTGGGCCATCCCACCAGTACTCGACTCCATCAGTCCAACAATGGCAGGTCTAGTCAAAGACCAAGTAAAAATAAGCATCAATATTGTAAAACGTTAAGCGTTTTAAGTAATTGAGCTATTTCGCTGGTCGAATAAATATACTCCTTAAGTGTCAACCTGATCGATTTCAGGCATCGCGCTGATGGTATAATGTGTCATAATTGTCAGCGCGATGAAAAGCAGGTAGCCACAATGCGCGATGAAAAGGCAGGTAGTCACAGTGTGCAATGGGCGTTCCAGCGCGAAAAAGCGCCGATCCGCAGTAGCGCGATCGGTTTCTAGCAGCGCGTTGTTAATCAGGCAGCGTGCTCATGCCAAACGAGCGCTCGCTTACCTGTCCGTCGGTGTCTCCTGGCAGTCAACTGTACTGTCTGGGGGGGCACCGACGCTTCTCAAAGCAGGACTGATATGCACTTCCTCGTTTCGCATGTCGGCAGTCACGTGGTGTGGTCACGTGATCGCGGGCATGCTGGGATATGTAGTCCCAAAAAGGAAAAGTGCATATTATAGACAACCAGGCGGAATGATCTATGCGCAAGTTGTATACAGAGGTTCAAATAGGCGACCAATAGCAAAGTGGGGGTGCTGAGAGGCAAAGCCAGAAAACTAGCGAAAACCCATATCATTGACTGCTTAAGGGTTCATATCGGGTAGGAAGACATTGGTTACAAGGACATCCAAGGGATAGGTTTGTTCAGTCCCTCTTTGTCACTGTTCATGCGGTACACCCACTTTTGTTCAATTTTGAACAAGAAACGGCTGGTGTCAGTGCAGGATAGGGGTATTAGTGGTTGTTCTAGGACAGTCCAACAAAAATCTTCAGGGCCATGTCCCTTTTCCAAAAAGTGTGCGGTGAGACGGGTAGCTTGTTTTTTACACCGCACTGTACTTTTATGTTCTTGAATCCTTGTCCTGATTTTCCGGGTCGTCATGCCGACGTATCGCAAAGAGCATGGACAGGTTATCAAGTATATAAGATTACTGCTGTTGCAGTTAGTGAATCTTTTCTGTATCCAAGGGCGATTGGTCCCAATATCGACCTCAGTAGATTTTTGGGTTTGGGGACAGACAGTACACGCCCCACAAGGATGGTGTCCAGAAACTGGAGGTAAGTCCCACAGCGTGCCCACTTGTCTAGGTTCTTTGTTTCTTGGGCGCGTATGGACCAATTGATCTTTTAAGTTTTGTCCTCTTTTGAAGGCAAAAATGGGTAAAGCGATGTCATCATTTCCAGTCTTCAGGATAGACCAATGCTTCTTTATGATTTTCTGTACCTGATTAGAGCGAGTATTGAAAGTGTTCACAAAGGCAATGCGATTAGTCTTGTCTTTCGGTGGCTGTATTTCTAGTAGGGCCTCCCTGTTATTGTTGGAAGCCCTCTTTTTTGATTGCCGAATGATCTTTTTCGGATAGTTCTTTTCACTCAGTTGGGTTTCCAAATTCTTAGAGTGAGTTTCGAAGGCTTCTTTACTAGAGCAGTTCCTTTGTACCCTAAGAAACTGGCCGAAGGGCAGATTGTCCCTGAGGGCTCGCGGATGACAACTGTCATACCTCAATAATGCATTTCTAGCCATCGGCTTCCGGTAGAGTTCTGATTCAATACCATTATTGGTCGCATGTAGCCTCAGATCTAAGAAGGCTAAAGATGTTCTACTGTGTTCGATAGTGAATTTCAAGTAGGCATTCTTACTATTCAACCAACCATGGAATAGTAGTAAGTCTTCTTCAGTGCCCCGCCACACCACCAGAATGTTGTCTATATATCGTTTCCATATATATAATGACGATAGATATGGGTTGGTGGGCGCCAAGACCTCCTGCTGTTCAAAGTTATGGACGTAGAGGTTCGCCAGACTCGGCGCGAAAACACTGCCCATACTGGTCCCGGATGTTTGCAGGTAGATGGTATCCTCAAAGCGAAAATAGTTCTCTTTCATCGCAATTTCGGCTAAATGCATGATGAAGCTCGTGGGCGTGATGGATTGGTGATCACTCTGTTCCAGTAGAGCACCTACTACCTCCAGGGTCTCAGTTTGTGGAATGGACGTATATAGAGACTCTACGTCAAATGATACCAGAATATCGGTTCCGATGTCATATTCTATTGTTGGTAATAGTCTGAGGACATCTTTTGTGTCCTGCAGAAAAGTAGGCATAGCCTTGACCATTGGATTCAAAAAATGATCAACAAAAGTTGATAGCGGTTCAAGGACCGAGCCGATACCAGAAATAATAGGCCTGCCAGGTGGCGGCCTCTGGGGTTTGTGCACCTTTGGAAGGCAGTAGAAGTACGGCACTGTAGGATGTTTAGTGATAAGGTATTGTCCCTCTTGGGGCGTTATCCAACCCTCTCCGGTTGCTTCCTCTACCAGATTATTGATTTTAATCTGCAATCTTTCTGTTGGATCTTCTCTCAATGGGAGATATGATTTCTGGTCACTCAGTTGCCGTATGCACTCATTTCGGTATGTCTCAGTATCTAAGATGACTGTTGCTCCACCCTTGTCGGCAGGCTTGATAATGATCTTGTCGTTAGATGATAATGAACGAAGAGCAAGCTGCTCGTCCTTTGAGAGGTTCATGAATGGTCTAGTCTCTGTTTTGTAGATACGATTGATGTCATTTTCCACTGCCGCTTCAAACGTCAGCACCTTCGGTGGTAAAACGGCGGCAGGTGGATTGAAATTGGAAGGTTTTCTCAATCCCGTGTTATTGTCTTCAAGGACAGTGCTTGTGTGTTCTGGTTTAGAAAAGAAATAATGCAATCTTATCTTTCGAAAAAACTTAGCCAGTTCGATTTGGGCTACGAAAGGATCCCCTTTCTGAGTAGCCACGAAACCCAAGCCTTTATTCAGAAGACGCTCTTCAGTCGGAGAGAGTGTGTGTGAACTCAGGTTCATCACGAGGCTTGTTGGTTGCTGGTCCCTGCAGTGTCCTGTGGGACTTTCTTTCCGCTGCGGAGATCCATTCTCGATTGTTGAGGAGTTTCCGTGTTCCAGTGAACCTGTGGTGTCGTGGTTCCTTGTCTCCTCCTGCCCCTGCCTCGTCTCGGGCCAAAACCTAAAAAAGGAAACGACCCTGGACCCTGTTGCATTGGAGGGGGGCCAAAAGCACCCATTTGGGGGGGGACATTGAGGTCCAAACATCCAGGGATTGGCTGGCCACCAAGGTTGGAAGTTATTAAAGTTCTGAGGATGATTGCCACCTCTCCAGTTTCTTCTATTACCTCGGCCTCTGGAAGTTTGATCCGCAGATCCATGTTGTGAGGTATCTGAGTCACTGGATGCTCCATCCGAACTAGATGTACCATATGTGGAGCCACCCTTCTTGCCACCTCGATTAAATGTTGGTGCTATGTATGTGTCACTTGTGTATGGATATATGCGTTCCATTGAGAATTTGGCTAAGTCTTTCTTAAACTTTTCTAACTTAGTGAAAAGAATAGATTCTTTAAAATCTTTATTGTTCTTATCACTATCTTCCTGTCCCTTTTTAAACATTCCGCTTTTTAGTGTAGTTTTAATCTGGCCCTCTAGAACCTGAATCTCAATTAGTATCTTATCAGCTACTCTCTTTGCGGTCTTGATGATCAGGACTAGCCAGTCCCTTGTACACCTCCAGGCTATCATCGACCAGTCCTTGAGAAACTCTTTATCATCAAGGAATAGACGTGGAGCGTTGTTGACAATAAGACCTGAAGGTGCACAGTTGCCTCGAAGGTATTGTGCCATGATTAGTCCATGTACGGATGTTCTTGAGTGGGATTTTTTGAGGAGGAGAATTTTTGCCCATCCATCATCATTGTTTGATGTCTGGACAGAAACTGGAATGGTGTCCAAGAGACTAGGGTTTTCGTCTAAGATGTTCTGGACCTCTGCACTCTCAAAAGCTAGACCCCAGTTAGTCGCCATGTCGGAAGACAGAGGAGTACAAAGTGGTGAAGGACAGGAATAAGCCACTCAGTAAACTCAAATGGGCCGGAGACCAAGTGGTCAACCAGCGGTTAAAAAGACCCACAGCCTTAGCTGTACAGTTCACGCACACAACAGACGATGAGAGTAGGGTCTAAGGGCGAGTTTACCGACCGACCAGGTACATGCCCCAAAATACAATGTTATCACAACAAAATATACCTGGGGGTCACAAAGGGGAGTCAAAACAGAGTGGATCACAACACCAATACTACACAAAAGACACCAGTGAGAAAGTCATCTATATTAGTGAAATGCAGGCCAAGTAGAGGCTCAAGAGCATATGGAGAAATAGTTCCCATCAGAAGCCACACTGTACCGCCCTCTTTCTCATCATTTGGGTTCTCCTTACCCAGGAGACAGAACGGCCGGTCAGATGTTACCGTAACCGATATATGTGAGATAAGGGGTGGTGTATAGAGTACAAAAATTAACGTGGCTACTGAAAAAAGCAGTGTTGCAGTGATGAGAGTGTTAAGTGAGGGGAAATACAATAAAATTAGATGATCAGGTAGACAAACAACATTTATTAGTGTCTCCCAATCCCTAAGGTTTAAAAAGCAAATGTGAGTGTGGGTTTTAAATAATCACCATACTCAATCGTGGTCAACATGTTTCTGCATTATATTGAACATAGTTTCGAAATGCATTCTTCAGGACCGAAAATATAAAAACACTGCTACTTAAATTGAAGAATTAAGAACAAAGACACCTGGACTTCAGGTACATACTCAACCGTATACTGTTGTATCGCACGGCATTAGATCCACACAGAAAGACAAACAAATAGAAAAAGAACATGAATATGTCATATTCCCATGAGTTATATACTGTGATGAATGCACATTCACATGTATAGGGACAAACATTGTCAATTAACAAACTCACCCAAATTTGATGGTTGAGAGGCTTCACCCCACCGGGCTACAGCGCAGGTATGAGGAGCACCGCTGTAAAAATAATTCAAAAATAGTATCTTTAGAGCAGAAAATCAAAAAAGAAAGTGAGTTCATAAGGTGGCAGATTACTCAGTATCTCTACAGAGTCCACGTTAGTGAAAATGTGGGCCATCCCACCAGTACTCGACTCCATCAGTCCAACAATGGCAGGTCTAGTCAAAGACCAAGTAAAAATAAGCATCAATATTGTAAAACGTTAAGCGTTTTAAGTAATTGAGCTATTTCGCTGGTCGAATAAATATACTCCTTAAGTGTCAACCTGATCGATTTCAGGCATCGCGCTGATGGTATAATGTGTCATAATTGTCAGCGCGATGAAAAGCAGGTAGCCACAATGCGCGATGAAAAGGCAGGTAGTCACAGTGTGCAATGGGCGTTCCAGCGCGAAAAAGCGCCGATCCGCAGTAGCGCGATCGGTTTCTAGCAGCGCGTTGTTAATCTGTCAGCGTGCTCATGCCAAACGAGCGCTCGCTTACCTGTCTGTCGGTGTCTCCTGGCAGTCAACTGTACTGTCTGGGGGGGCACCGACGCTTCTCAAAGCAGGACTGATATGCACTTCCTCGTTTCGCATGTCGGCAGTCACGTGGTGTGGTCACGTGATCGCGGGCATGCTGGGATATGTAGTCCCAAAAAGGAAAAGTGCATATTATAGACAACCAGGCGGAATGATCTATGCGCAAGTTGTATACAGAGGTTCAAATAGGCGACCAATAGCAAAGTGGGGGTGCTGAGAGGCAAAGCCAGAAAACTAGCGAAAACCCATATCATTGACTGCTTAAGGGTTCATATCGGGTAGGAAGACATTGGTTACAAGGACATCCAAGGGATAGGTTCGTTCAGTCCCTCTTTGTCACTGTTCATGCGGTACACCCACTTTTGTTCAATTTTGAACAAGAAACGGCTGGTGTCAGTGCAGGATAGGGGTATTAGTGGTTGTTCTAGGACAGTCCAACAAAAATCTTCAGGGCCATGTCCCTTTTCCAAAAAGTGTGCGGTGAGACGGGTAGCTTGTTTTTTACACCGCACTGTACTTTTATGTTCTTGAATCCTTGTCCTGATTTTCCGGGTCGTCATGCCGACGTATCGCAAAGAGCATGGACAGGTTATCAAGTATATAAGATTACTGCTGTTGCAGTTAGTGAATCTTTTCTGTATCCAAGGGCGATTGGTCCCAATATCGACCTCAGTAGATTTTTGGGTTTGGGGACAGACAGTACACGCCCCACAAGGATGGTGTCCAGAAACTGGAGGTAAGTCCCACAGCGTGCCCACTTGTCTAGGTTCTTTGTTTCTTGGGCGCGTATGGACCAATTGATCTTTTAAGTTTTGTCCTCTTTTGAAGGCAAAAATGGGTAAAGCGATGTCATCATTTCCAGTCTTCAGGATAGACCAATGCTTCTTTATGATTTTCTGTACCTGATTAGAGCGAGTATTGAAAGTGTTCACAAAGGCAATGCGATTAGTCTTGTCTTTCGGTGGCTGTATTTCTAGTAGGGCCTCCCTGTTATTGTTGGAAGCCCTCTTTTTTGATTGCCGAATGATCTTTTTCGGATAGTTCTTTTCACTCAGTTGGGTTTCCAAATTCTTAGAGTGAGTTTCGAAGGCTTCTTTACTAGAGCAGTTCCTTTGTACCCTAAGAAACTGGCCGAAGGGCAGATTGTCCCTCAGGGCTCCCGGATGACAACTGTCATACCTCAATAATGCATTTCTAGCCATCGGCTTCCGGTAGAGTTCTGATTCAATACCATTATTGGTCGCATGTAGCCTCAGATCTAAGAAGGCTAGAGATGTTCTACTGTGTTCGATAGTGAATTTCAAGTAGGCATTCTTACTATTCAACCAACCATGGAATAGTAGTAAGTCTTCTTCAGTGCCCCGCCACACCACCAGAATGTTGTCTATATATCGTTTCCATATATATAATGACGATAGATATGGGTTGGTGGGCGCCAAGACCTCCTGCTGTTCAAAGTTATGGACGTAGAGGTTCGCCAGACTCGGCGCGAAAACACTGCCCATACTGGTCCCGGATGTTTGCAGGTAGATGGTATCCTCAAAGCGAAAATAGTTCTCTTTCATCGCAATTTCGGCTAAATGCATGATGAAGCTCGTGGGCGTGATGCATTGGTGATCACTCTGTTCCAGTAGAGCACCTACTACCTCCAGGGTCTCAGTTTGTGGAATGGACGTATATAGAGACTCTACGTCAAATGATACCAGAATATCGGTTCCGATGTCATATTCTATTGTTGGTAATAGTCTGAGGACATCTTTTGTGTCCTGCAGAAAAGTAGGCATAGCCTTGACCATTGGATTAAAAAAATGATCAACAAAAGTTGATAGCGGTTCAAGGACCGAGCCGATACCAGAAATAATAGGCCTGCCAGGTGGCGGCCTCTGGGGTTTGTGCACCTTTGGAAGGCAGTAGAAGTACGGCACTGTAGGATGTTTAGTGATAAGGTATTGTCCCTCTTGGGGCGTTATCCAACCCTCTCCGGTTGCTTCCTCTACCAGATTATTGATTTTAATCTGCAATCTTTCTGTTGGATCTTCTCTCAATGGGAGATATGATTTCTGGTCACTCAGTTGCCGTATGCACTCATTTCGGTATGTCTCAGTATCTAAGATGACTGTTGCTCCACCCTTGTCGGCAGGCTTGATAATGATCTTGTCGTTAGATGATAATGAACGAAGAGCAAGCTGCTCGTCCTTTGAGAGGTTCATGAATGGTCTAGTCTCTGTTTTGTAGATACGATTGATGTCATTTTCCACTGCCGCTTCAAACGTCAGCACCTTCGGTGGTAAAACGGCGGCAGGTGGATTGAAATTGGAAGGTTTTCTCAATCCCGTGTTATTGTCTTCAAGGACAGTGCTTGTGTGTTCTGGTTTAGAAAAGAAATAATGCAATCTTATCTTTCGAAAAAACTTAGCCAGTTCGATTTGGGCTACGAAAGGATCCCCTTTCTGAGTAGCCACGAAACCCAAGCCTTTATTCAGAAGACGCTCTTCAGTCGGAGAGAGTGTGTGTGAACTCAGGTTCATCACGAGGCTTGTTGGTTGCTGGTCCCTGCAGTGTCCTGTGGGACTTTCTTTCCGCTGCGGAGATCCATTCTCGATTGTTGAGGAGTTTAGTGATAAGAACAATAAAGATTTTAAAGAATCTATTCTTTTCACTAAGTTAGAAAAGTTTAAGAAAGACTTAGCCAAATTCTCAATGGAACGCATATATCCATACACAAGTGACACATACATAGCACCAACATTTAATCGAGGTGGCAAGAAGGGTGGCTCCACATATGGTACATCTAGTTCGGATGGAGCATCCAGTGACTCAGATACCTCACAACATGGATCTGCGGATCAAACTTCCAGAGGCAGAGGTAATAGAAGAAACTGGAGAGGTGGCAATCATCCTCAGAACTTTAATAACTTCCAGCCTTGGTGGCCAGCCAATCCCTGGATGTTTGGACCTCAATGTCCCCCCCAAATGGGTGCTTTTGGCCCCCCTCCAATGCAACAGGGTCCAGGGTCGTTTCCTTTTTTAGGTTTTGGCCCGAGACGAGGCAGGGGCAGGAGGAGACAAGGAACCACGACACCACAGGTTCACTGGAACACGGAAACTCCTCAACAATCGAGAATGGATCTCCGCAGCGGAAAGAAAGTCCCACAGGACACTGCAGGGACCAGCAACCAACAAGCCTCGTGATGAACCTGAGTTCACACACACTCTCTCCGACTGAAGAGCGTCTTCTGAATAAAGGCTTGGGTTTCGTGGCTACTCAGAAAGGGGATCCTTTCGTAGCCCAAATCGAACTGGCTAAGTTTTTTCGAAAGATAAGATTGCATTATTTCTTTTCTAAACCAGAACACACAAGCACTGTCCTTGAAGACAATAACACGGGATTGAGAAAACCTTCCAATTTCAATCCACCTGCCGCCGTTTTACCACCGAAGGTGCTGACGTTTGAAGCGGCAGTGGAAAATGACATCAATCGTATCTACAAAACAGAGACTAGACCATTCATGAACCTCTCAAAGGACGAGCAGCTTGCTCTTCGTTCATTATCATCTAACGACAAGATCATTATCAAGCCTGCCGACAAGGGTGGAGCAACAGTCATCTTAGATACTGAGACATACCGAAATGAGTGCATACGGCAACTGAGTGACCAGAAATCATATCTCCCATTGAGAGAAGATCCAACAGAAAGATTGCAGATTAAAATCAATAATCTGGTAGAGGAAGCAACCGGAGAGGGTTGGATAACGCCCCAAGAGGGACAATACCTTATCACTAAACATCCTACAGTGCCGTACTTCTACTGCCTTCCAAAGGTGCACAAACCCCAGAGGCCGCCACCTGGCAGGCCTATTATTTCTGGTATCGGCTCGGTCCTTGAACCGCTATCAACTTTTGTTGATCATTTTTTGAATCCAATGGTCAAGGCTATGCCTACTTTTCTGCAGGACACAAAAGATGTCCTCAGACTATTACCAACAATAGAATATGACATCGGAACCGATATTCTGGTATCATTTGACGTAGAGTCTCTATATACGTCCATTCCACAAACTGAGACCCTGGAGGTAGTAGGTGCTCTACTGGAACAGAGTGATCACCAATCCATCACGCCCACGAGCTTCATCATGCATTTAGCCGAAATTGCGATGAAAGAGAACTATTTTCGCTTTGAGGATACCATCTACCTGCAAACATCCGGGACCAGTATGGGCAGTGTTTTCGCGCCGAGTCTGGCGAACCTCTACGTCCATAACTTTGAACAGCAGGAGGTCTTGGCGCCCACCAACCCATATCTATCGTCATTATATATATGGAAACGATATATAGACGACATTCTGGTGGTGTGGCGGGGCACTGAAGAAGACTTACTACTATTCCATGGTTGGTTGAATAGTAAGAATGCCTACTTGAAATTCACTATCGAACACAGTAGAACATCTCTAGCCTTCTTAGATCTGAGGCTACATGCGACCAATAATGGTATTGAATCAGAACTCTACCGGAAGCCGATGGCTAGAAATGCATTATTGAGGTATGACAGTTGTCATCCGCGAGCCCTGAGGGACAATCTGCCCTTCGGCCAGTTTCTTAGGGTACAAAGGAACTGCTCTAGTAAAGAAGCCTTCGAAACTCACTCTAAGAATTTGGAAACCCAACTGAGTGAAAAGAACTATCCGAAAAAGATCATTCGGCAATCAAAAAAGAGGGCTTCCAACAATAACAGGGAGGCCCTACTAGAAATACAGCCACCGAAAGACAAGACTAATCGCATTGCCTTTGTGAACACTTTCAATACTCGCTCTAATCAGGTACAGAAAATCATAAAGAAGCATTGGTCTATCCTGAAGACTGGAAATGATGACATCGCTTTACCCATTTTTGCCTTCAAAAGAGGACAAAACTTAAAAGATCAATTGGTCCATACGCGCCCAAGAAACAAAGAACCTAGACAAGTGGGCACGCTGTGGGACTTACCTCCAGTTTCTGGACACCATCCTTGTGGGGCGTGTACTGTCTGTCCCCAAACCCAAAAATCTACTGAGGTCGATATTGGGACCAATCGCCCTTGGATACAGAAAAGATTCACTAACTGCAACAGCAGTAATCTTATATACTTGATAACCTGTCCATGCTCTTTGCGATACGTCGGCATGACGACCCGGAAAATCAGGACAAGGATTCAAGAACATAAAAGTACAGTGCGGTGTAAAAAACAAGCTACCCGTCTCACCGCACACTTTTTGGAAAAGGGACATGGCCCTGAAGATTTTTGTTGGACTGTCCTAGAACAACCACTAATACCCCTATCCTGCACTGACACCAGCCGTTTCTTGTTCAAAATTGAACAAAAGTGGGTGTACCGCATGAACAGTGACAAAGAGGGACTGAACGAACCTATCCCTTGGATGTCCTTGTAACCAATGTCTTCCTACCCGATATGAACCCTTAAGCAGTCAATGATATGGGTTGTCGCTAGTTTTCTGGCTTTGCCTCTCAGCACCCCCACTTTGCTATTGGTCGCCTATTTGAACCTCTGTATACAACTTGCGCATAGATCATTCCGCCTGGTTGTCTATAATATGCACTTTTCCTTTTTGGGACTACATATCCCAGCATGCCCGCGATCACGTGACCACACCATGTGACTGCCGACATGCGAAACGAGGAAGTGCATATCAGTCCTGCTTTGAGAAGCGTCGGTGCCCCCCCAGACAGTACAGTTGACTGCCAGGAGACACCGACGGACAGGTAAGCGAGCGCTCGTTTGGCATGAGCACGCTGCCTGATTAACAACGCGCTGCTAGAAACCGATCGCGCTACTGCGGATCGGCGCTTTTTCGCGCTGGAACGCCCATTGCACACTGTGACTACCTGCCTTTTCATCGCGCATTGTGGCTACCTGCTTTTCATCGCGCTGACAATTATGACACATTATACCATCAGCGCGATGCCTGAAATCGATCAGGTTGACACTTAAGGAGTATATTTATTCGACCAGCGAAATAGCTCAATTACTTAAAACGCTTAACGTTTTACAATATTGATGCTTATTTTTACTTGGTCTTTGACTAGACCTGCCATTGTTGGACTGATGGAGTCGAGTACTGGTGGGATGGCCCACATTTTCACTAACGTGGACTCTGTAGAGATACTGAGTAATCTGCCACCTTATGAACTCACTTTCTTTTTTGATTTTCTGCTCTAAAGATACTATTTATGAATTATTTTTAGAGCGGTGCTCCTCATACCTGCGCTGTAGCCAGGTGGGGTGAAGCCTCTCAACCATCAAATTTGGGTGAGTTTGTTAATTGACAATGTTTGTCCCTATACATGTGAATGTGCATTCATCACAGTATATAACTCATGGGAATATGACATATTCATGTTCTTTTTCTATTTGTTTGTCTTTCTGTGTGGATCTAATGCCGTGCGATACAACAGTATACGGTTGAGTATGTACCTGAAGTCCAGGTGTCTTTGTTCTTAATTCTTCAATTTAAGTAGCAGTGTTTTTATATTTTCGGTCCTGAAGAATGCATTTCGAAACTATGTTCAATATAATGCAGAAACATGTTGACCACGATTGAGTATGGTGATTATTTAAAACCCACACTCACATTTGCTTTTTAAACCTTAGGGATTGGGAGACACTAATAAATGTTGTTTGTCTACCTGATCATCTAATTTTATTGTATTTCCCCTCACTTAACACTCTCATCACTGCAACACTGCTTTTTTCAGTAGCCACGTTAATTTTTGTACTCTATACACCACCCCTTATCTCACATATATCGGTTACGGTAACATCTGACCGGCCGTTCTGTCTCCTGGGTAAGGAGAACCCAAATGATGAGAAAGAGGGCGGTACAGTGTGGCTTCTGATGGGAACTATTTCTCCATATGCTCTTGAGCCTCTACTTGGCCTGCATTTCACTAATATAGATGACTTCTCACTGGTGTCTTTTGTGTAGTATTGGTGTTGTGATCCACTCTGTTTTGACTCCCCTTTGTGACCCCCAGGTATATTTTGTTGTGATAACATTGTATTTTGGGGCATGTACCTGGTCGGTCGGTAAACTCGCCCTTAGACCCTACTCTCATCGTCTGTTTGTGTGCGTGAACTGTACAGCTAAGGCTGTGGGTCTTTTTAACCGCTGGTTGACCACTTGGTCTCCGGCCCATTTGAGTTTACTGAGTGGCTTATTCCTGTCCTTCACCACTTTGTACTCCTCTGTCTTCCGACATGGCGACTAACTGGGGTCTAGCTTTTGAGAGTGCAGAGGTCCAGAACATCTTAGACGAAAACCCTAGTCTCTTGGACACCATTCCAGTTTCTGTCCAGACATCAAACAATGATGATGGATGGGCAAAAATTCTCCTCCTCAAAAAATCCCACTCAAGAACATCCGTACATGGACTAATCATGGCACAATACCTTCGAGGCCAACTGTGCACCTTCAGGTCTTATTGTCAACAACG